>NC_134490.1:32044585-32089077 GCF_040206685.1 Ascaphus truei
AAAAAAAAAATATAAATTAATAAACCCATAAAACTAAACCCCTACCTAATAAATAAAAACCGTAAAACTAGCCCCATACCCTAACCACTAAAACCCGTAAAACTAAACCCCTACCCTAACCACTAAAACCCATAAAATTAACCTCCTAACCTCTAAAACATGTAAAACTAACCCCTACTTTAACCACTTAAACCCGTAAAACTAACCCCTACCCTAACCTCTAAAACCCATAAAATGAACCTCCTAACCTCTAAAACATGTAAAACTAACCCCTACTTTAACCACTTAAACCCGTAAAACTGACCCTACCCTAACCTCTAAAACCCGTAAAACTAACCCCTACCCTAACCTCTGAACCCCGTAAAACTAACCCTTACTCTAACCACTAAAACACGTAAAATAACCCTTACCCTAACCAATAAAACCCATAAAACTAACCCCCTACCCATACCAATAAAACCCATAAACCTAACCCCCTATCCTAACCACTAAAAGCCATAAAACTAACCCCTACCCTAAACACTAAAACCTATTAAACTAGCCCCCTACTCTAACCACTTAAACTCGTAAAACTAGCCCCCTACTCTAACCACTAAAACTCGTAAAACTAGCCCCCTACCCTAAAACTTACCTTAACAAAGCGGCCGGCGGCAGAGGGTTCAGCGGCACAGCTGCTGCGACGGAGGGTCCCTCTGTGGCGAAACGCCAGCAGGGACTTGGTTGCAACGGACAGCCATGCCCAAATCTGCCCAGTGTGACCCAACTGGGTAAGATACTAATCCTATATTGGTAGTTATATATTGCTTACATCTTCCTAAATTACAGTCCAAAAAGCTAATGATTCGGGCCAATTAGCTTTGGGGCTATTAAGTCCTTGTTTGATGTCCCCGAAGGCGCTGGTTGGACATCGCTATGGTTTCAGGCCGATACCCCGTGTCATCGGAGAGGAGGAATTCTCCGTCCTGTTCGATAAGGTGCAAAGGGACGAAACTGCTGCTCAGCTGCTGACTCAATGGTTTTGGAAAGACCTGAACGCTGTCCCCCCCACCTACATCCTGCAGCCAATCACGGCTCACCTCCCTCACTATGTCGACCCAAACCCCGCCCACGCGGAGTGCCACATGCGGGACGTGGAGGAGTGGAGGAGCACGGAGAGACAGCTGTCCCGGGCTTTGCGCGCGGCCGCTCTGGAGGCGGAGCGGGAGGGCCTGATCACCCAGGAGGAAAAACACAAGTATTATAAATCAGGTCTGTACCAGCTGCCAGTTTAACGGGGCTCATGGGGTCTGTTTATTACAGGAGCAGTTCTTTCTATTTCTTTTTTTTAATTTTAGCTCTCCTTTTTTTCTATACGGGTGGGAAACCAGTGGTCCTCCTGAGCCAAACGCCACTATTTTCATCTGTGGTGACCCCTCGTTTCCTGAGATTCTTACCGGTGAAGTTACCAACCTGAGTGTAAACAAAATGGCTGCCAAATCTCCCACCAATAGGAAGCTGCAACATCATCGGTTGTGGCTTCCTATTGGACGGTAATTTAAATCCCCAGGAAGTAATACCTGTAACTTCACCCTTAGTTATCTCGTGAACCAGGGGGTATGCGGAGCTGAAAACAGTGCAGTTCAGCTCTAGGTTGACCCCCACCCCCCTAGTTCCAATCGTGTAAAGGTTAATTCGGGTGATTGCTTCTATAAAGTCTCCAGGCGGCAAAACAACTTCCCATAAAAGTAATGGAGTTTGTTTGGATGATACATCTGGGGCAGAAAACTTTGGTAAATTCTCCCTATCTGTTTGTGCAAAATAAAAATGTATAATTGTTTTATGTATGTATAATTGTATTTATATAGTGCCTTGTACAATACAAGGTAAATAAAATGCAAACAGTGGGGTGAGAGCAGCAAGTAAATGACAGCATAAGGTAAACAAAGACACTGCCCTGAAGAGCTTACAATCTTTTAAAAATGAGACTTTGAGGGCTTTCTAATACAGTGTATCAAGGCCTCTTAACTTACACACAGTACAACTACTTTCTTTCAGCCGATGGCTTGATGCAAAACATAGCACCAGACTTATCAATGAAATAAATACGCCATTGATCGTTCAGTTACTACTTTTCAAGTGTGTGTTATGAATTTAACTGAGGTAGTGCCGATTGGGGCATTTTTAACCGAAGCTGCCATTGAAGTTGGCAGTTTAGTGCGCTAGTTCCCTGATCGGCACTATTGCAGCTTAACGAATAACCCAGTTGTTGCATATGTATCCGAAAACAGGTGCAAACAGGTGCAAACAGGTGCAAACGTGACTTAGCGTCACGTTGCATCAATGTGCGCGCTGTTGGAAATGGTTATAGGAACAGTTAGGGAGGAAAGAGTTAGGGCAACATTATAATTACACCAATCAGAAGTTGCACCTATAACGGGTTCAGTTTTGCGTTCAAAAAATCTGCCAGGTTTAGGTGGTGTTAACATCTTTCTCCATGGACCTGTGCTAAATGTAAGCCACAAGGGCCAATGTATTGCTAGCCCCTCTAGTGGCAAAAGGGTTACCAAGCCGCTGGAGCAAATTAACGCAGGTGAATATTTTTTTCCCTGTGATACATACCCTCCATGGACCATTAATCCCCCACGCTCCCAGTACCCAGCGTCCCCTGCTTATTATCTCCCATTCTTCACACGGTGTCTTCCAGTGACCGAATGGGAGATTGAATGCGGATTCTTGACCTCCAGTGCGAGCAAGTCCGGCACTACCGTATTCCTCCGAGAGGTGAAGGATCTTGACCTCGGCATGCAGAAGGTCTCCCAGCTCTTGGACGTTAGAGAAGATGGGAGCCCGGACACAGAAGCTCAGGAACTTCTGGGTGACCTGAAGAGAAGGATAGTCCAGGAGCACTCAAACCAGGTGAAGGTGCACGTGGTGGAATGGAGTAGGGACAAGATCCAGAAGAAGTACCTGCAGGAACTCTGTGATCAGGTCATCGCTGTCATCAACCACCAGATACTCGCGCATCTGTCTAGGGGAGACGTGAAACAACTGGGATCTCAGGTAACGTTAGCAAAGCTGCGGTGATTGTGTGCCTTATTGTAGGGCATCGTGTAAAGGTTCCTGGGGTCTATTGGATGACTGCAAAACTGGGGCATAACCATTGCAAAAACAAAAAAAACAGCACTCTTTGGGGGTCATTTGCAACGTCTCCTGGATGCATAACTGAGATATTGCATGAAATGTATAAAAGTGAACTATACCTCTAGTGGCAATGACGTGATCTATCTAATATTAATGTGTGTTTAACGAAAGCATGAACTACTGTCAGACCACACCCGTCCCGCCCTCTCACCTTATCTTTATTGACTCTCTGATAAGGACAGGGTAGGAGAAGGGGAAATAACTGAATTGACAAACACTCCCCCCATTCACAAGCCCCCAAAGGAATGCTGTTTCTAATTTCTTTTCAGAGAAACAAAAACTGCCAAATCCTTGCTTTTAGCATGACTACATTCTTTTAAGGAAACTAATTCTATTGCTAAATTGTTAACAAAATGTGGATTATTGGTCTTTCATTTTGGGAACCGGGAGACTTTAGTAAATAACTCCTCAAATCAGGGAAAGTTTGAGAAGGAAATACGTAGAGTTGTCGATCTCACCAAATTTTGAGTTTAGGGGTTGGGGTGGGGTGCAGCAGTGCTACCGAAACCAAAGTGTCCTCAACAATGATTTTCTTTGCTTGCAAACCACAGCAGCAGCCCTGGCTAGGGTGGCTGATGCAAGAGGTTGCCCACCACATAGCCCTGTCGCATAAGAAATCCGCGGTCTTCTGTGGGCGTGAGGAGCTTCTGCAAAGCATTGTGGGACGGGTAAAAGATGGACATGCCTGTGTGCGCCCACCCCTGGTTATCTTTGGGGCATCAGGGTCGGGAAAGACTGCCCTGATGTGCAAAGCCTTTGAGATGCTGCGACCAGCAGTGGTGGGTGGTGTGGTGTTGGTGCTACGGCTACTGGGAACATCACCTCGAAGCTCGGAGATCCATGACGTTCTGAAGAGCATCTGTTATCAGGTAAGGATGGGTACCATCTTGTTTAAGCCAGTTCCCTCTGCCCCTGTGGCAGTGAATGGACTTAATGACTTTCAATCTCCTTACATTCACCTGTTTCCATGAGGTTGCCATTTTTTAATCCCTGAGCAGCAAAACACTCACAGTTTTCTATCAACAGTAGATCAATACAATAACAATAAGCAGCTGGCACAAATAACGTGCAATCTAATGTATGAACTCTATGTAGGAGTAGACCCACACAGTAACTTGCTCAATGTCCCAGCATACATTTCTCCCACTCTAAAGGCCTATAACTGAACACACAGGTTGACTTCCTGTAATAGTATCCATGACCTTGTCTTCCTGTCGCCCCCAGGTGTGCTTGGCACTGGATCTGCCACTTCCTTCTTCCCAGGTCACCAACGTCTACAATGAGACAGTGCGTTTTTTTAATGAGCTTCTTACTGCCGTGTCCGAGAGGAAGGCAGAGGCTCTAGTACTGGTTCTGGACTCGTTGGACCAGCTCTCTCCATCGGAAGGTGCTCACCACCTGAATTGGCTGCCAAAAGAATGCCCGCCCAATGTCCATATTGTGTTGTCCACTTTGCCTGATGAGCGAGGCATCCTGAAGACCATACAAGAGGCTATCCCAGACCCAGAATCTTACCTGGAGGTCCAGCCACTGACCACAGAGCAGGGGAGTCATATGATTCAGATGCTCATGGCTTCAGCCGGACGCAGGCTGACACCTGCCCAACTGGACATTGTCCTGAGCAGCTTCAAGAAATGCAGGCAGCCGCTGCTACTCAAGCTGGCATTTGAAGAGGCCAAGAGATGGGCATCCTACACAACGCCCTCCGAGGTGAAGATCGCCACCAGCACCAAAGCTGCGGTGCAGCAGCTGTACCAGCGCCTGGAACAGCTTCATGGGAAGCTACTGGTGTCCCATGCCCTGGGATACATTGTGGCATCCAGGTTAGTACAATAGGTATTGTCATATCATATTGGGCATTGGATTCAAAACACCAAATTGGGTGCTGGTACCTGAAACATGTGCAGATGTACAGCCCTGTGGTATAAGGAGAACAATGTAAGACGTCAGGATAAATGACCATGTCATGTGTGACCGAGTCTTATTTATCAGGTGCAAGTCCCACTCATTGGCTGGCAGTCAACTGAAAGCGGCCTTTTGTATTGGAAGCCAGGCTCAATAATTGTAGGGCAATGTAATGCATTGGGAGGTGGCCTCACTGGAAGGCAGTCTCACTCTTTGGGAGCAAGTGTCTTTCATTGACTTCTATTCTCACTACTAAGCTTTCCGTTTCATTAATCGTCTGACAGTCTCACTCATTGTAGGGCAGTCTCATTTATTGGCAGATAGTCTCATTCATAGAAGGACAGCCTATTTTATTGACTGGCAGTCTCACAGTGGAAGACAGGCTTATTCCCTGGTTGGTAGTCTCATGCGTTGGCTAACGGTCTCATCCATTGGCTGGCAATGTCTTTGAGATAACATTGGGAGGCAGTGTTGTCCCTTAGAAGGCTATCTCACTCACTATTAATCAGTCTCACTCATTTTAATATCGCAAGCATCATACATTGCAAAGGAATCTTACTCTTCCAAGTACAAACTTTCCCATGAAATCTTTGTTTGGGGGGTTTAAACTATCTAAAAGTCACTCTTGATCATGGGAGATCAGAGTACAGACCTGAGAGGAGTCTCTTTTGTATTGTATTGTATGTCTTTATTTATATAGCGCCATTAATGTACATAGCGCTTCACAGTAGTAATACACGTGGTAGTCAAATATATAACAGATAATATAAATAACAGGTCATGGGAATAAGTGCTTCAAACATAAAAGTAACATTAAGGAAAAGGAGTCCCTGCTCCGAGGAGCTTACAGTCTTTACCAAAGAGTTTCTGATAAGAGACCATTGATAACAGGAAGGATTGATAGATTCTGCCAGTTAAGGTAAATAATACAGAGAGAGCTGGATATTAGTATTATGAATCATGAATCGGGACAAACCAATCAGAAGGCTCCATTCCGCACAGCTCACTTACCCCCCCCCCCCCCCCCCCCACCTGGTATTTTGCTGCTAGCGGCCTCGTTCAGAAATGGCTCTATGGAAGAATAATATTGTCACATTATCCTATGCATAGCTATAACTAGGTTTTTGTTTTTCATAGCTATAAGAAGAGACATGTTCTGTGTTTCACTGTGTTATGGGCTAAGGGAAAGTGTGTGTGTAAAACAAATTTTTCCTTTAAACTTTCCTTAATGCTGAAACTGTAAGTTCTTTGTTTAGCTGGTCCCCTCGTCTTATCTATTAACCCCCCCTTGTAGAGTCAGAGATGTACCAGCTGTCGGCCTTGAGAAAGATGAGGTAGCTTAGCACGAGTTTCTATTTTGCTTAATCTGCTCAAATATATTGCAAATTGTATCACCAAGTAACTGCAAGTTAAAAAAAACAAGATTACGAAAAGTAGGATGCTCGCTGAACTCATATGGGCAGACATTGCAAAATTATGTATGCCCGCCCCTTCTTCTGGTATAAGATAGCTTGCTTAGAGCCTATAGTGCTGTTAATTTATGTTAGATCAGACAGCAATGCTTTGATTTGCATTAAATGCGCTCTTGCAAGCAGCTGCTGCAATAACGTTTTTCGACAGATTGTTTTTGCATAAAAAGAATACGTGTGGGACTGAGTTTTTTTCCGCGACAGCTCACTCTGTTTCCCAAACCATCTTGGAATGTTCCATTCCTGCACAACTGGTGGGGTGGAGGGCTCGTCTCGATGGATCCATTTATTTTAATGTGATTCCCAGGAACGGTCTGTCAGAGGCGGAGCTGAAGGATATCCTATCCCTGGACGACGATGTTCTCTCAGATATTTACCAGTACTGGGCTCCTCCAAGCGTTGACGTCATACGATTCCCTTCCCTGTCATGGACCCGCCTACGCTACGACTTGGGAGAGTACTTGGTGGAGAGGCAGGCGGACGGGAGCCAAGTGCTGGGTCTCTACCACAGGTACCCACAGAGTATTAATAATTCACCTCTCACTGATCTCCTGTGAGTCTCTCACATTTGACTCTGCCTTATTTTTAATATCAGCATCTCAAAGACCTCAATGGAGTCTCGCTGATTAAAAAAATCAGCCCTTTTCACGTTGCAATAATGTTTTTTCTGCTGAACCGATATTTACAGATTTTTGGCCTTGGAGGTAGATATCTTCGCTGTCGTTGATGTGGGTTATTCATTAAACTGGCATGACATTGCCATACTTGGGCAAACTCTATGGACCTCATTTTAGAGATGTTTACACAATAAAAATATTAAGAAGTGTAACTGTTGTGACAAACGTCTCCCTTACGTGGCACTGCCGCCTGTCCGGGCTCTTTATGACATGTTTTTTTAGGGTAAACAAAGAGAAGACATAGCACAATATTGTACCTTCTGCCTGCTTTATTCCGTCTCAGCAGGGGACTGCAACTTTAACGGAAGTATATTTGAGGTTCTCAGGCTTGTGCCTGTAATATTAGTCTGAAGCAGTGGGACTGCAACACTTTAATAGAAATACACCAAAAATAAACCCTGCTCAATCGGAGCGATTTCTTAGACAGAGATTTCCCTCTCTAGGGTAGGGCGGCTTATCCGCTTTCCAACTATACGAAACACAGCATATTTACAATCGGTTACCGAATTCATAAGAAGAAGGGGTTTTATTACATTGAAGGGGGTGTCCTCCCTGAACTGGATGCTGGGAGCAGCGGTGCCCCAGCCTCCAGGCTCTAGAAGAGAGAGTGAGGCAGCAAACTGACATAAGTACAGTACCTGTTCCTCAATTAGGAGAGCAGGTGAGGGGGAATTAGAACAACTATGAACTCAGGTCTGGATTCTCATCCACCAGCCGCAGTAACTGTGAAGCTGTGGGGTGGATCACATTTACATTATGGCTGCACTTTCTGATCTAAATCCGACAGAAAGCTGCCTAACATCCTGGGACTAAGTCCTACTGTTCACTTGTAAATCAAAATAAGTAGTGAGTTCTCCTTTATACCAGAGGACTTCTATCTCTATCTATACCAATTCAACTGCTAAAGCAGTGGTAGACAACTTAAGTCATCAAAAGGGCCTCACCTTACCCACATTATATATAGGAGTTTCTCCCCACCCTCTCCGGTCCTTCTTGATACTGGGGTGCTGATAAATACTGTCCCACTCCTCTCCTTACACTGGGAACTAGTGATTCCCTCTGACATTAGGCAGCACGGGAAGTGAGAACATGCTATGATCCAAAGTAGCAAATTCTCCATTCCCTCTTCACTGGGAGATGGGAAGAGCGGGCTGCTGAGGTGGCCAGTGGTTTGGGGGTGCGGGTGAAGTCCAGAGGGCCACATGTTACCTACTTGCCAAAGGATGGAAACAGTGCACAATAGGCAGGAGCAGTTAAAGGAGGAGATATACACGAGCTGTTTTAGAGCAGTTAGTGAAGGAGTTATAGGGAGGGGTTATAGGAGGCGTTATAGGGAGAGGTTATAGGGAGCAGTTACAGGAGGAGGTATAGTGAGCAGTTACTGGAGGAGTTATAGTGAGCAGTTACGGGAGGAGGTATAGTGAGCAGTTACTGGAGGAGTTATAGTGAGCAGTTACTGGAGGAGTTATAGTGAGCAGTTACTGGAGGAGTTATAGTGAGCAGTTACTGGAGGAGTGTCACGGTAGCTTGTGACAGGCTGTAATTTACACCAAAACTATATATAAATATATATATACCTGGGTTTGAACTGGGACGAGACTTAGATATGATAAAATATATTTTATTCCTTGATAAAGGTGAACACAACAGATTATACAATAACAGCAAAATATAGACACTTACTTAAAGATTATGACAAGAAAGCCATCAGGATTACAGAATGGGCCATTTCTTCCATACTTCAGCTGACATCACAGCAATACATGCAGGATACATGCAGGACATGAAGAACAATGAAGAACCATGAAGCACTTTGCATGAACAACATGGATAAAAGGGTGGCTCTGACTTATATATCATTTTAACCCTTGCATCCCAGCTTACGGCGTCGTGCCGTCTAGTAAAATCCCCTTTGAAGCTTTTGAAGCTGACTTTGGGCTTCTAGGGTCCAGTGTGAAAAGTTACACTTACTCTGGTTAATTCCTTTTGTCCGCTGGGCCATGCATAAGCAATTAGCAACTTAGCCTTTGATGACCAGGCTTTTAAATTCTAGCCTTTCCTGCTCATCACAACAGGGGTTCCTCAGAACTCAACCAAAATTTCATATTTACTGCAAATCATTGCCTAACTTCCGTTCCGTAATACACACAGTCAGGTGAGATATATTAATACAGTCCGTCACACCTGACGCTCGCAGAGAGACCAAACATTACAGTGTAATATGAAAATTAATAGAGATATTAATATCTGGCATTTAGCAGCAGTTACATATACAGTGTTTAGACTCCCAAAGATATGCTAAGTCCCACGAATACAAATATGTAATTCTTATCCTTTTCAGCCAAGGACATCTCATAATATTCTTATATTTAATAAGGTTACTCCTTTTGATTCCCTTCTTGGGTAGCTCCACCCCTACCCCCATCAACAAAACCTTTTGAAGTAGGCTTGTAGCTTCTCGCATAACCAACTAGGGCAGTACCTGTTGGCTGCTTCCTGGGCCTTGCATAGCAATTAGGTAATCACTCTCTTGATCACTTATGTATCACACCTAAGCCCAGACCTCTCTGTTGATATACACTTCCAGTGAGGAAGCTTGCATATCAAACGTGAATAGACCCAGTTGGTCCTGGTACGCATTACAAAGGCAGGCAGAGGTTATTAGCATTTGGCCTTTACATTGTAAGACTGCCCCAGAGAGGCACAAATATCAAAATTATATGTCCCCCTTCTGACAAAGTTATATGTTTCATATGTGGGTACTTGGGGGGTTTCCCCGGAGGCTGCACCCCCAGACTCAGGGGCTGGCTGCAAACAGGTATTAACATACTGTACACTAAAAAACCCTTCTGCTTTTCACATTCAACTTCAATTAAGCCCTTTGAAGTCCAGGTTTCCTGAAAAGACACAATACAGTGGAATTTCCTTAAACTGTAGCTTATTAACCCCTTATGATCCAGTGGGTGGGTTATGCAGACACTGACCCAGCAACAATACAATTTTACACAGGGGAATAAGCATTTTCATGTTATAACAAGGGTTAAATCACATTTCTGGACCTCAGCCCAGTTAACCCCTTGTCTCCCTGGCGAGGTTAGAGGGGGGCCCTTGGGGAGTAACCCCGTTAATCCTGGGCCAAACCCTCACTATCGTCACAAGGAGTTATAGTGAGCAGTTACTGGAGGAGTTATAGTGAGCAGTTACTGGAGGAGTTATAGTGAGCAGTTACTGGAGGAGTTATAGTGAGCAGTTACTGGAGGAGTTATAGTGAGCAGTTACTGGAGGAGTTATAGTGAACGGTTGCAGGAGCATTTAGGGGAGGAATTATAGGGAGCGATTGTAGGAGCAGTTAGGAGAGGGGTTATAGGAGCAGTTAGGGAGGGATATATAGGGTGCGGTTATAGGACTAGTTAGGGGAGGATATATAGGGTGCGGTTATAGGAGCAAAAATACTTCTCTGCCGTGGGTGAAAGGGGGTTATTCATTAACGTGCCACTCCCACTTGGGACCAAAGTGAACTAGTTCCACTGATGTTTTAGCGGTCTTATCTGGGCAATTTATGCTTTTTTTAACCCAAATCTGACACCTATAAGTATTTTTTTTAAAGTTATACTTGGGAGGGGTGTGATGTCTTCTGGCTGCTCCTGTGCTTGTGATGTCACTGCGTGATCAGGAAATGCCTGTAAAGCCAGCGTCCCCCCTTCCACCTCCCTTTTATCTTCATTGGCTCTCTGATAAGGACAGGGTGGGATAAGGGGAAAGGCCCCTAAGAAATGTAACTTGTGACTAATTTTCAAACAAATCAAAGCGGGCAAACTTTTGCTATTAGCATTGCTAGATTTGTTATGGGAAGCAAGTTTGCCTGTACATTTTTTTCCAAAAGTACGTGCTCTGGCTGGGTACATGGAAATGTACTTAAAAAGAGGATAGCGCCTATAGTTAGCGTGGGGGATTATAGGGTTAAAGGAGCAGTTATGGGACGAGTTATAGGGAGTGGTTATAACAGCAGTTACAGAAGGAGACTGGGTGATATGTATCAAAGTTTCCACTTCTAACAATTTTCCTCTTTCTATCACGACTTCTGACATCTCTGAGATGTCCGTGTCAGTGTGAGAAACATGATCATCACATCGTCTCACACACAGCCCTGTCTCCGCATCTTGTTGTAGACAGTTCATTGAAGTGGCTCAGGAAGCTTACCTGTCTGACACAGAGAAGAGGAAGAGGCATTACACACTGTCTGAATACTTTCTGGGCCGATGGAGTCTGGGTACCAAACGACCCATCCACTTACCACTAATCAACAAGTCCCTGAACGCTGACAGAAAGGTAATTACATAATAATGCTATGGTATTTTAATGCAGATCAGAGCTCCAGGACTCTGCTGTCCAAAGTTTTTCATTTCCTATACTGTGAAGTTTCTTCCCCCTGTTGGAGACGCTCTCGGAATCATTCATTTGAATGGACTAGATCTCGTCTCCAGCGGGAAGCGGGATTCAAAGCACATGGGAAAAAGGGCAATTTGGGTTTAACTTTTGTGTCCCTCCCCAGGTGGCTCCGCAGCCCCTGTGGTTTTCAGAAGATGTGGCTAACCAGAGGAAGCTCAGCGAGCTGCCTTACCACCTGCTGAAAGCACGCTGCATCGATCAACTCAAAAAGGAAGTGCTAGGTAGGGATGGGAGACGTCGGGTGGGTTAATGACAAGCACATCAGCTATGGGGAAACCATTCTCTGTAGGTCTTACGCTGCAATGTATGGGATCCATCTCTGACAGCTAACACCTCCACTGCCAAAGTGGCCAATAAAAACCACACCAGATTAATCAACTGGATTTGTTTTCCTTTGATAAATCATGTGCAGGTTTTGTTTTGCACTGGTTTTGCACTGGTTTTGCTCCCAGTTTTGTACCTGGTTGACTTTGGTCAATAGAGCCACTCCGTGTGTGATGTGGTGGGATGTGAAGAGATGTTCCGATCTCCCCAGGGAACATGGACTGGATATCCAGCAAAATCGTCTCCTGCGGAATACAGAGCGTGATCGAAGATTTCCAGATGTGCGCGGACTACGTGGACTGTGCCCAGGTGCGCCTCGTGAAGGACACGCTGAGGCTTTTTCAACCCACCGTAAATTTCGCGGAGGGTGGTGTAGGTGAGTGTGCGTTTACGAGTGCTGGAACACAGCACCGTCATCATACCATTCCTACAGCCCCTTCCAACTAACTTCACAATGGCAAGTCAACCCATTCACTGCCCAGGACGGCAGAAACATGAGGCAGAGCAGCAGGAAGGATGAAGGCATTTCAGAGTTAAAGAATGATGCTATCTCAGGCAAAAGCTGTAATACTTGAACAAAACGTTTTGGGAAAGACACAATAGAGTACATTTCCTTATTTCTGCTCAGTTATTAACTACCAGTTTCCCTACATGCAGCCACCATCAATGTAGCTTCATGTCGTCAATGGGCCCCCAACGCTGCTTCACTCACCCTACTATTCTGGGTAGTGACATTGATGAGCATACTGAGTGTGTCCCTTTTAGCTTCCTTTCCTGTGACACACACAATGTGCTCATTTACATGTCAATACCCAGAATCCTCATCTGCAGCTTAACCACTGTATGATGTATGACTGTGGGGTCAGTGAAGCAGGTTTGAATGAAGACGAGAACACTGAGTATAGTAAATAAACTTAGGTACAAGCTGCACAGAGGATGATAATAGTTTTGCAAAAGGTAAGAGAGTTTTTCAGTTTCGGGTATCCTGGGTTGTACCTGGCACAGTTTGTGTTTCTTAAACTGTTGTTGTGTAATTACTGTGTATCCCTGAGATTTTGCACTGTCTGAGACAATAAATGTGTGTCTTCCTCCCCATATAGACCCCTGCATTGTTTACACAGAAATGCTGGCCAGATTGCACTATTTCCAGCTGTCCTGCCCATCTCTGATTGGTGAGATGTGCCAACAGTGCCTGGCCTGGTTTAGCCAGTATCCTTATCCCACCGTCATCCCTATGTGTAGCTTCTTCCAGCCCCCTGGTGGACCCCTGCAGACTACCCTTACGGGATTCAAACAAGGTATATAATGTGGGTTAGGAAGTCAAACTATGGCATAGAGCCTATGAGCATCTATGGGGACAAATAATTTATTGTAGAGGGGGATCCTATTTTAATGTGTATTGAGACACATAATTCCTCAACTGAACAACTTTACCTGTGTCCTGACACACAGCACTATAAAAGCAGATGCATCGCCGTTCACACAGCTTTTAAGCACAGCATGGGACTAGCAAAGCAAGTCAAACCACTCACAGACATGTTTCAACCTTGATGGGTATCATCATTGTGAGGTTGGTTTATACTTGCTTTGCAATATTTCTAGGCTGGGTAGGTTTACCATATACATTTTAAGTTATGGTGGGTGAAAAAGGCAACAAAAAACCTGGACCGTTAGCATATAGCCAATGTGAATGTGCTCACAAGTGATATTCTTTATTATATATATAATATATATACTGCCTCACCCACAGGTATTACCATCATGGAGCTCAGTGCTGATCATGACCTTCTCGTGGTGGGGTCACAGGATGGAACGATGATAGTGTGGAACATCAGAGACATTGAGGTCATCCACACTCTGACCGGCCACTCTGGTGGGTGCTTGTAGGATATCAGTGGTAATAAGGTCTGGGCTCCCAAGGAAACACTGGATAAACCTCTTAGTTACTGCATAACATCAGCCAGTGCATTCTTTATGTCTCTTCCATGGTCGTCCTGGCTTCATGATTAGGTAAACTCCTTTAGACTTGGCTGGAAAAAAAATGTGCTACTATCTGCTAATTTCTCCCTAGATAAAAAAGGTACTTACAACTCAATACAAGGCAATGAAAGGTGGGATGTCCCATTGTTTCCTCTCAATCTCTCCTATAGGAGCTTTTAGCATATTGGTCAGTTTGTTTATACTGTAGTATGTTGAATAGCTTTTCAAATGGAAGCCCTAACGACTACATTCAGAGAGTGCAACAGCGAATTTCATGGAATGTGCCATTTCATTAAGGCATTGGTGTGCAACAGGTGGCCCGGGGGCTGTAAGGCCCTCAACTGCTTACCACCCCAGCAGCCCTCTCTCTCTGGTGCAGAAGGAATGGACATGTTGCTGGTGTGTAGCTTCTGTCTGCTCCCTCAGCTGCCTAATGACAGTGCCCCTCACTAATTCCCAGTGTAAGAAGAGTAGTGAGTCAGTATTCATCAGTGTGCCGGCATTAAGAAGCTGACTGTAGGGGGGAAGCTCATACCCATGGCTGCAACGTCCCTTCTGTCTGTGCAATATATATATATATATATATATATATATATATATGTATATATGTATATATGTATGTGATGTGCAGCCTACCACTGCATTAGGGTCTTGTTTAGGGATGTGACATTAATAAGGTAGGAATCCTTGTGCATGGGGGGGATTGTGGTTCCATCTCTGTGCTCTCTTGCAGCCGGGATACGCTGTGTGAAGGTTTTTGGGGAGGGGACCCGCGCGATCTCTGGGTCCCTGGATCACACCTTGCGCCTGTGGAACTTAGTGACCGGTAAGGAGTGTCTGTGCATTCAGGAAGACCACTCCAGCTACGAGAACGCGCATCTGCAGGTGGACGAGCGGAGCGGCGTCATCTATTCAGCGGCGGGATCCCAGGTGTGATGGCGGATAATTCGTCTCCTTCCACTTAGCGAATTATTTAATACATTTGGAAGCGGCTGCTTGCACTGAAAACTCCTGTTCAAGTCAATGGGAGTTTTTTTTTGCCTGATCACAGTGCAATTGGCCACCTTGGAGCTTATTGAATGGTTACTCTTGGGCAGGGCCGGCCAACTCCAGTCCTCAACAGGTCAGCTTTTCAGGATATCCCTGTCTTCGACTGAGCCACTGATTGAGCCACCTGTGCTGAAGCAGGGAGATCCTTCAAATATGTCCTGTTGGTGGCTGTTGAGGACTGGACTTGGCCAGCCGTGCCCTAGAGAGTTACCACTTGGTAATTGGGGATGAAAGGTCTTATTTATGAGAGAGTTTGCAAGTTAGCGATGTTCTCCTTTGAAAAGAATTGTCTAAGAGGGGATATGATTCGATTTTAAAAGTGTTCCTTCGCTGACCTCAGCACATTTTAGTCAATCTAATTTTAAGCTTCCTTAAACTGTGCAAAGTTTTAGCTGTTTTGTTGCTCTGAAAATTGCATTTCTCTGGGGTCTCTGAATAGGGGGAGCGTTTGTCAAGCAAGTGTTATCTTTACCCTTATACAGTATATGCTCTCTTTACATATATACATGTACAGTATATGTATATACAGTATATTGTTATCTTTACATATATATATGTATATGTATATACAGTATATGCTCTCTTTACATATATAAATATATATATATACAGTATATTGTTATCTTTACATATATATATATATGTATATGCATATACAGTATATTGTTATCTTTAACATATCTTTTTTTTTTTACTTAATTTTTTTATTGAGCATTTTTGTACATACAGAATAAGGTAAACAAAACATACAACACAGAAAAAAAAGGGGGGGACACAGTAATGCAAATAAACTGATTGTGAAACAATAGAGAAGAGGGAGATCGGGGAGGGGGGAGGGGTAGCATTTGTACCAATATAGCACTGTACACAACAATTTAAATATCACATGTATCACTCTGTTCAAAGTATTCTAGTCTATATATGGGGATAAACCTGCATGGCGGAACCAAGGAGCCCAAATCTTAGAGAATTGCGAGGTAGAGCCGTTCAGGTAGGCTGAGAGTTTTTCCATATAGACTATGTGCCAAATGTTGTTGTTTATTTGATTTAAGGATGGTGGGGCTGGTTGTTTCCAATTTTTGGCACCGTGTAGCGTTTAAAATTTGGGATATTACTCTAGCTTTTTTTTTGGAGATATTAGCCATTGGTTTTCCTAGCAATATATATACTGGGTCGTGTGGGACAGAGATTTCTAGTATCTTGTGTATTAAGGTGAACACTTCCGTCCATGTTTGTTGGATTTTGGGACATGATCAGAATATGTGCAGTATATTCCCCACTTCACCACAACCGCGCCAGCACAGAGGGGAAACGCAAGGGAGAAAAGAGTGCAGCCTGGCAGGAGTCATATACCATCTGAATATTAACTTGTAAATATTCTCCTTAATTACAACGCATGAAGAATTTTTTGAAGCAGCTTCCCAGATGTCTGTCCAGATATCGAGATCTATACAGACGTTAAGATCCTTTTCCCAGGATAACATATAGTTATCGGGGGGTTTGGTTGTTCTTGATAGAGGATAAACTGTGATATATTCTGGAGATAATGCCCTTTGTGTGGGGCTGGTGTAGACACCAGTCCTCATACAAGGTTAAAGCATGTGGTTGACTTGGCTTGTAGACTGATTGGATATAGTGCCTAACCTGGAGAAATCTGAAGAGTTCGGAGGAGGGGATATCATGGTTTGTTTGTAACGAAGCGAATGGGGGGACTTTCCCTTGGGTGAGGATATCCTTGACTCTTGTGAGTCCTTTTTGAACCCAGGTATGGGAGTGCGGGTTTCCTGTGTGAAAAGGAAGGGAGGGGTCCGATAATAGGGGTTGCATAAGGGAAGGGGTATCGGTTAGTTGGAACTTGGTTTTGAGGGAATCCCAGAGATTACAGGCAAAGGATATCACCGGGTTCTTGTAAATCTCAGGTGGTCTAGACTTTTTATTAAGCCAGAGAAGATTTTTTATTTTACATGGGCAACAAATCAAATCCTCTATCTCGACCCACCTCTTTTCGGTTGGGTTTGAATGCCAGCTAACAAGTTGTCCTAGTTGAGCTGCTCTATGGTAGTTTTGTAAGTTCGGAAGAGCTAAGCCTCCTTCTAATTTGGACTTATAAAGAATATCTTTGCGAACTCTGGGTCAACTGTTTTGCCAGACAAACTTCAAAATTTTCTTCTGAATATTATTTAGATCTTTCTGACAGATTTTAACCGGGAGAGTTTGAAAGAGATAGAGGAGTCGAGGTAAAATATTCATTTTAATAGTGGTTATTCTCCCAAACCAGGATATTATATATGGGTTCCAAGTGGCTAAGTCCTTGACTATCTGGTCGAAAAAGGGTTTAAAATTTGCGTTGTATAAAGTTGAATAAACTTTTGTTAATTGAACCCCTAGATATTTAATATGGTTCGTATTCCATTTAAAGTCAAAATTTAGTTGGAGTAATTTTACTAATTCTTTAGGGAGATTTAAGCTAAGGGCCATGGATTTGGAATGATTAATTTTATAACCTGAAAGGGAGCCAAATTCTGATAGAACATGAAAAAGGTTAGGGAGGGATGTGAAAGGTTTTGAAAGTGTCAATAGTATATCGTCCACAAAAAGAGCTATTTTGAATTCTTCCTGGCCAACAGAAATACTCGCAATATTGGGGTTCATCCTTATCCGGCATGCTAATGGTTCTATGGCTAAGGCAAACAATAAAAGTGACATCGGACAACCCTGTCTAGTTCCATTTGATATTGAAAAGGGATCAGACAAGGAGCTGTTCGTCCTCACCGTGGCCGTTGGTGTGGAGTAAAGTGTGTTTATGCTATTTAATATTTTGGCTGTGAATCCCATCTGCGAAAGCGTAGCTGACATAAACTGCCAGTCTAATCGATTGAATGCTTTTTCTGCATCTAAAGAGAGTAATAGAGATGGGCACTTTGTGTGTTTTGCTACGTGTATTAGATTCACCGTCCTCCTTGTGTTGTCAAGGGCTTATCTGCCCAGGACGAACCCCACCTGGTCCGGATGAACCAGTTTAGGGAGGATGTTATTTCATCTGTTGGCTAAGATCTTTGCATAAAGTTTTAGATCAGTATTTAGTTGGTTGGGTGGACTAAGATGGCCGCCGGTCACCCCCCAAGCAGTGTGTTTGTGCCGGGTGGGTGAACCAAGATGGCCACCACTCAAACAGGGCCGCGCCGAGTAGTGAGTCATTTCCCTCTAGGTGGATCACCCCCCCCTCCCACGGGGCTCACAGTGCCCCGAAGCCACAAAGGAAGGCACCCGCTCCGATCGGCAGCTGCCAGCGTGTCACGCTGAAGCCAGCGCCATCTTGCCGCTCCGGCAGGGCACGGGCGTGTGGGGATGATTGTGTGAGGGGGGTGGTTGTGTGAGGGGGCGGGCAGCAACCCCCCGACTGCTTCAGCTCACCTCCGCCTAGCTCGGTAAAGTGCGGGGACCCCCCTTATCTCCTTCCATGTATGTCGGCTGATTCTAGTGCAGGCCTCCCGGCGGCCATCTTGAATTTTCCTTGGAGGCAGAGGGCTGACATATCTTTTTGATGTAGAACTTCATTCTTTAGGTTGTTTATTTCCATGGGATGTTTCTATAGTTAATATGTTTAAATAATAAAAAGATGTATATATAGTGTAATATGGATCCCTATCATCGGCTCTCGTTTTAAGGAACCAACGAGGAGCGATCTATGGGTATATCTATGTATCATTTTGGACTGAGTCCGTTCCCTGATGAAGTGGAGTTATCCACGAAACGCGTCGGATAACTGGAGGATCGCTAAACCTGCTTTCTGCATCGTCTTCTTGCTGTCCAGTCCCTGTGTTACTCATGCTTTGGCAATACTGAAATCTTTTCTGTCATGCCAATAAAGTGTATTTGATTTAATTGATAAAGATAAGGAGAGAGGAAAGAGAGGGTCTCCGGCTGTGAAAACTCTTGAGAACAGCCAGAGAATATCAAACAGACAAATGTCAGTGACAGGTTTATGGGGTCACATCTGGGCGATTGACACCTTTTTTTTTTTACCATAATCTGACACCTGTACATTTTTTCAAACCGTTACATAATGTTTATAAACATGGTGAGCTGACTTTGGAGGGGTTTTGATTTCCTCTAGTTTACACAGCGAATAATGAAAACACTTGATAGACTAACACTTCTCCATTCAGGGGCCCTGTAAGAAATGCAATGTGTAACTTATTTGCAGAGAAACAAAAGCAGCCAATCTTTGCTTTTAGCATGGCTAGATTAGTTTAGGGAAGCCAATGACATATTTACAGTGTTCAGAAAAGCTTGTTATTTTTGGACGACTATTGCACCTACCCTTAATGGGACAAATAGCACCTGTGACTACTTTTACCAGTGAGACACGAGGTGCTCATTTGCATGTCATTACCCAGAATCCCTGGCTGCAGTGGAAGCATTGTATGCTAAGAGATAATGGGGAAGGACAGGGTTGCAGTCCTGGCTGAGACATGTGACTGTGCTCACATGTGGTATTTTATTTGCTTTACCAGTTACATACGCTGTGTTTCCTCCCCCCCCCCCCTTTCCCCGCAGGTCTATGCCTGGAACATAGAATCCGGCTCCCACCTCCTGCGCCTCTCACCTGCCATCTGTGACCTCCGCATGTGCGCTGCAGTGTTCCCCCCCCAGCAGCTTGTGATGACGGTGACAGAGGGAGCTACAGTCCACCTTTGGGACAGCGCCACGGGGGAGCTGAGAGGGTCGCGCCAGCTGCCCGGGGTCGGCGCAGAGGAGGCGTATCCCGTCTGCAGCGGCGTCATCTCCAGACATGGGAAGATGGTGGTGGGATTTAAAAATGGCGCTCTGGCAATGGTATGAAGCCACTCGCTCTAAAGAATGTAGATGTTTTTACCGGTAACTTTGAAAGCAGCAATCTTTAGTATCTTGCCCACCCCCCTCCCCCCGAGAATGCCATGCTCTTTTAAATATATATATATTTTTTATATATATATACATATTAAATATATACACTGTATATATAGATTTTTTGTGTTAAAAATCATGATTTTCTTAATCTCTAGCATCTGAGGTTGCCATGGTAATGTTTCGACTGTACTGGGCTTTGGAGAAAGCTCCATTTTAACACACCCGGATGTTTAGTATTTTCATATGCTTACATCTCCCGAACGAAGCGTCAGAATGTAAAACTAAAAAGGGCAAGAAGAGGCCTCCCAGAGTAAGTACAGATAAAGGGGGCACATTTATATTTAGCTCCTTGTCACCTTGAGAAATGCATGCTTACCTCTATGTCTCAGGCACAGATTACATGATTGTAAAAAGCTATGGGGAACTGCGCCTGAAATATTATATGAACAGTGTATAATTGTATTTAACAAAATACACAAATTCCCAACAAGCTCTGAGAAACCCCAACCATTACCACATAATATATATATATATATATATATATATATATATATATATATATATATATATATATACATGTATATATATACATATACATATAAATATATATATATATATATATGCATATATATATATATATATATATATATATATATATATATATATATATATATATATATATATATATATATATATATATATATGCATATATATATATATATGCATATATATATATATGCATATATATATATATGCATATATATATATATATATATATATATATATATATATATATATATATATATATATATATATATGCATATAAGTGTCAAAAGGAGTGCTAGTGGGCGTGGCTAAATGTATACAACAAAAAACAAAAATGCCCAAAGCTGCTTCCATTGTGACAAAAATACACAGTGCAATACCTATATATCTATTGTAAGAACGGTCGTTTAGTTTAACCCTTTGGCCAAAGCGTTAAAATTCTTATTTATAAGCTGTATAATTACAGGAAGAATGATCACATTGGATCTGTCGTAACCTGGCAAAATGAAACTGACCTACAACTTGGATAGTGGGGTGGGGCAATCTTAAACCTTGGGGGGGAGGGGCCACTACCCCCCAAGGTTTAAGCTTGCCCAACCCCACTATCCAAGTTGCAGGTCAGTTTCATTTTGCCAGGTTACGACAGATCCAATGTGATCATTCTTCCTGTAATTATACAGCTTAATAAGAATTTTAACCCAGGTGAGTGTTGGGACCTGCTACGGTCATGCCTTGTAAGTGGCAGCAGGCTTAAGACGCTTTGGCCAAAGTGTTAAACTAAATGACCCTTTTTACAAGAGATATATAGGTATTGCTCTGTGTATTTTTGTCACAATGGAAGTAGCTTTGGGCATTTTTGTTTTTTGTTGTATAATTGTATTTAGCCTCATTAAAAATACTTTGGTGGGGGGGGGGATTTCTTAAAGCTCATGCGCAACTAACATGTGGGGACCTCTAAACTTGGTCGATTACGATGATTGGTGTGAGTGTGGTGTTACATGAAGGTATGGAGTACCACTACTTGGGGTAGTTACATGAGGGTATGGGGTACCACTACTTGGGGTAGTTACATGAGGGTATGGGCTACCACTACTTGGGGTAGTTACATGAGGGTGTGGGGTACCACTATTCACGGACTAATGGTTCCACACGGCTCTTCAACCAGTGACGCTCGCGCCTGCATCCTGATGATGTTCTTGCATCCCAGATTTCCTCGGGCGGGGGTGTCTCCACCGAGAAGATGCCCAGCGCGCTGACCTTTGTGGTGGTGGCCGATGACGAGTCACTATTCGCAGCAGGTAAAACTTTTTGCACGCCTCATGAGTGCAGCTGGGCTGGTTGGAGTGATGGAAAAAAGAAAGGCCTGGCGCACAGGACAGCTATTACATCTAGTGCTGGCGTATGTCTAACAAGGTCTTATTTGGGTAAAGTAAAAAAAAAGGAGAGAGTGGGGTTACAGGGAGAGAGAAAGGAAGGGAGAGAGAGTGGGGGGCACAGAGAGAGAGAGGGGTAAGTGAGAGAGAGTGAGGGCACATAGAGAGAGAAGAAGTGAGAGAGATTGGGGGCACAGAGAGAGAGGAAGTGAGAGAGAGTGGGGGACACAGAGAGAGAAGAGATGAGAGAAAGGGGGCAGAGGGAAAGAGGGTAGGGGCACAGAGAGAGAATAAGAAAGGAAGTGAGATGGGGGTACAGTGAGGGATAGAGGGAGGGCAAAGAGAGAAAGGAAGTGAGAGAGAGGGAGACAGAGAGAGGGCAGGTCACAGAGAGACAGAAAGGAAGTGAGAGCGAGGGGGCACGGAGAGAGAGAAAGGAAGCGAGAGTGGGGGGCATAGGGAGAGATAGGGCACAGAGAGAGAGAGAGGGGAAGTGAGAGCGAGGGGGCACAGAGAGAGAGAGAGAGAGAGAGAGAGAGAGAGAAAGGAAGCGAGAGTGAGGGGGCATAGGGAGAGAGAGAGAAAGGAAGTGAGAGCAAGGGGGCACAGAGAGAGAGAGAGAGAGAGAGAGAGAAAGGAAGCGAGAGTGAGGGGGCATAGGGAGAGATAGGGCACAGAGAGAGAGAGAGAGAGAGAGAGAAAGGAAGTGAAAGCGAGGGGGCACAGAGAGAGAAAGGAAGTGTTTTTGTTTGCCTTCCTCTGATCAATACGTAAGTATAGATATAGGATAAAGTATATGCTGTCTAAATTTAGCATAAAAAGAAAATATAAATCGGCGCCTGTTATATTTTCTTTGTTTTGAAGTCACCCTCTGACATACAGTAGGTAGTCTGGTATATATTTTTCAGGCAGCTACCCATCACTTATTTTGTGAATATTTGGGTTTTCCACATTTAAATATATTATCTTTTATCTCACTCACTTGTTAGCGCTACATTATTCCTCTTTGCACTACATTTAGCATAGGTTGAACTTGATGGACGCATGTCTTTTTTCAACCTCATCTACTATGTAAGTGAGAGAGGGGGGGAGCACAGAGAAAAACAATGTGAGAGAGTGGGGGGCACCAGAGAGAGATAAAGGGAATGAGAGAGGGGGGCACAGAGAGAAAGAGAGAAACACATACACACACACATAGAGAAGAAAAAGACAAAGAGATACAAAGAAAGAGAAAGACAGGGCAAGAAATGACAGACAGAAAGAAATTCCAAAACATTGAGCCCACAAGTAATTATTATACAGTGAGAGCCATTACAATTTGTAAGCTGTTATTCAAGTGAATGGCTACTAATGATCACTAAAACTGTCTAGTGAATGACCCCCACAGCTTACAGTGAGCACTATCCGTACCAACACTATGTACTTTAATCATCTCGTTATTCCCGCGCGCAGGGTTTGGGAAGCAGGTGCAGGTTTTCCGAGCCGATTCCAACACCTTCCGGACATTCCTGAGCTCCTGTCTAGAACACGAGGACCTGGTGAAGTCCGCCGTGATCCACAGCGAGAAGAACATTGTGGTAACCGGATCCCAGGATGAAACCATCCGGGTCAGTCAGGAAGACATCCCCTCTTTGAAATATGGGTATCTTTCTTCCATTCTCCCAGGAGTTAGGTTACCATCATGTTATTTCTCCTTGAGGACAGAGGAAGGACACAGGAAGTGCCACAAACTAATAATGCCTTGTAGCTCCAATTCCACAATCCTCTGCTTTTGCAGTTCAGAAGCTGAAGATGCAACAGGAGGGCGGAATGTGACCATCCATTGCTATCTTTCTGTTTATTCTAGTGCTGGCTAAGCTATAGCTTCCTTTTTGGCTACACATTAACACCCTTTTTGAGTTTTTAAATGGAGTAAAAAATATGGTAAAATAAAGAGATACTTTTGAAGAATAAAATGTCAGCCATTACCAAATTTGGTCTTGAGGAACAACTGATAACTTCTCATTGACTCCTGGAGTTCCACAGAAAACCATTGCTCTATGCCATCAGCTTTGGCCATTATTCTTTAGCTTGTGGTGGTGCCCAGTTACTTGACTGGAATTTGCAATACAATCGCAACTTAAAGATTCAGTTGACCAACTTGGAAATGGAAATGAGCTTAGTGTGATGCCCTGTAAAGCAACTTAACTAACAACTTTTTTCACAGCTTTTTTTTTATTTTATTCTTGTTAAAGAAGGCCCAAAGCCTGCAGTAGAGTATTCACATGTCAACTAACCCTCTTTATTGTCACTTTTCCCACTTTACCAGGCAGCACAAAGCTGCTTTCCAGTATCCTACAAAGAAAACAGGCACCCTACTATACAGTATTGTAAAGAACGCTTAAAAAAATAAACATGCAGATGGAACTGCACCTACAATAAATAACCCCCTTTGTCTCTGTGTGGCTCACAGGTGTGGAGTCTGTCTCAGAGGGGAGCCCTTTTGGACTCTCTGCATGGGATGGGAGTGCCAGTCACTGCGTTGGCGCTACAGGGTAGCACTCTGGTCTCTGCTTCCCGGAATGCCTATTACCTGAAGCTCTGGAACCTGGATTATGACAAGCGGCACCAAACACTCGCTCCCTTCGAGGACCGCACCGGCTGCGTCGCTCTGTCTGACGCGGGGAAACGTGTGTACTTCCCTAGGACGGGAGCCAAGCACAAGATTGTGGTCTGGGACTCTGAGCAAGGTAAAAGTCATTATAAGACTCGTAAAGCACAAGACCCAAAGACGCTGCTTGTGACTTTGGCTGCAAAGGAATTAATTTAACGATTAGATGATATTATAATATTAGCTAATTATGACGATGAGAAATATACACACATACATTTACACAATCTTAGAAATAAATAATAATGATATGAAATATCAGGGTAATTTAAGTGTTCTACGGTCTTGCCAAAAAGTATGGGTTCTGGGTGTTTCAGGCATATACCCCAAATTTACAGAGACAAAGGGGTTATTCACTATACAGCTCTTAGAAAAAGTTAATGAATATTCAATTGAACAGGCGTCAATGGTCGCTAATGGCTTTCGCCTTCCAGTGAGTAGCCCCCAAAGTGTGTGAACTGACACACTGCATTCGGCAGGTCGGATGGCAGATATCTTGGAGGCATCTTCGGAAGTAACCTGCCTTGAGGTTGCAGAGCGTAAGAGGATCCTGCTTTGTGGGTTGGCTTCAGGAACAGTGCTGGCGTTCCCTCTGGATCACAGACTGGACGCTGCCTGCATCCCGCCCCCTGAGACTAGCAAGCCAGTGCTCTGCCTGTCACTCAGCAAGCAGGAAACCTGGCTGGCCGTGGCTTACCACAACCTCCTACTCTTGTATGACATCAACCAGGGGGACCCTCACCCTGTGCTCAATGGGCCCGTCCACTCAGTCCAACCTGATATTCCCAGCTGTGTGTGCAAAGTAGCTGTTCTGGAGGACCAGCGTGTTCTTTATGGGATGGCGGGTGGACAACTGTGTCTTTTCAGCTGCGAGAAAAGTGAAGGTCACAAGCTGGAGCCACATGGGAGCAAAATCACCTGCTTGGAAACCAGCAACAGAGAGGTGTACGTATTGAGCGGCTGCAATGACTCAGTCCAGCGTCTCTGGAACCTGGAGAACAGCCAGTGGGAGCACGAGATGTGCTACAAGGTATCCATCTTTTACACATCCAACTTTTTGCAGTGGACCAAGTGTGACCAAGTGGTTCTTATCTGCCATTAATTTCTATGTTTCCTTTTCGGGGAGAATCAGTACAGCCAACTTGGTTTACGTCATGACAGAGTTACTAACTTTAAAACAAAAGATGTAGGGACACCTGTTTCTCATTACTGATGACATCCAAAAGGGCATATGGCTAAGTTGGGTGATCTGTCTTCATTCTATTAAGAGGAATACAAATCTGCCCGAGCATCTTCCAGTCATTTGGTAGAACTACAATTATTCCCAGCACAGTGGCTACCTTGAATGTAAATTTAATGGACTGGTGAGCCTCCAGCATTTGTAAAATGTTCAGCTAGCAGGAACTAAAATGAATCTGCCACGTTATTCTACCTCTTCCAAACAGGGCTTCTTCTTCCAAGGCATTGAGTGCGCATGCTTCTCACCTGATGACCGCTACATTTATACCGGATCGCAGGACCGAGCCATAAAAGTCTGGGACGTTTCAAGCGGTAAGTGGATATACATCTACTATATAAGGGATACTCAAGTACACTCAGAAATCCGGTCTATTTTACATGAGCCTAAGATGTAACGAGTATGAGATAATGACATACAGGAGTCTATGCAATTTTGGACCAATGTTGTCGTTTTATTAGCATTAACGTATCAAGGTCTTCAATTGTTGCTTCATGTTTATCAGCTTGTGATTTGAGGAGTGTTAGGCCTGGGACATAGTAAACACTTTTGTGCTGCTGCTCGCTGTTGCTTGCTGCCACTCGCTCTACCAGGAGCTTTTTGCTGTCCTGGCAGAGGAGACAGCAAGCGCTTGGGAGGCGGGTATCACTGTGTGTGTGTGTCACTTGGTAGCTGTCAGTGTGTGTGTGTGTGTGTGTCACTTTGAAGTGGTCTGTGTGTTTGTGTGTCACTGGGGAACCTGTGTGTGTGCATATGTGTGTGTGTGTGTATATATTATATAATATTTTAAAAATTAAAAAAAAAGACATGTTGTGAGAATAAATCATTTATTAACATTGTGCAACTTTGATAAATATATTCACACACATACATCACACACATACATCTCACACACACACTTCTGTGCTGCCTCTACTCTGTCTGGTCTGGTATCTCAGAACACCGACACAGTAGAAAAAAAAAAAAGGCTGCAGCCCCATTGGATGGGAGCGGTCACGTGACCGCTCCTCCTCTCCCCCAAGCGGCAAAATTTCAAACTCTCGTGTCTCTTCTGATTTTCTCAGACTCCGCATGCATCAGCACGCATGCGGAGGGAGAAACTATAGCCGCGCTGATTACAGATGCAGGGGCTTTGTGCATCTGTTCAGCGTGGCTCAGCCCGCCTCAGCGACGCTGATTTTACTATGTCCTAGGCCTTAACAGGAAAGGTCAGAGACGAGTTATATATAGATTACTATGACATTTATCAAATTGTGCATTTGTGCCTGTAAAAAATAAAAATTCCTATATGCTGTGTACCGCACGCTATACTATTATTGTGGCACGCTTTGAGTCCCATTGGGAGAAAAGTGCTATATGAAATAAGTTATTATTATTATTATCTAATATTCTACCTTTTTTGTGCACCCAAAATAAAATCCACTTGTTATAACATGATATAAACCTCCTCATTCAGCAGACGCAAATTTAAGGCGCGAGCCATAATCTTGTTTAAAAGGTTGCAGCTTGGAGTAGGAAGTTGTGGGAGTTTTGTATATGTTGGATCCTGTAAGAGACCTGTGCAGAGTTACACTGGGGGGAGACCGATTTGGGGGAAATTAAACATGGCTTTATTTAGCCTGTCAATTTAAACAGCAGTTTAAGGCAAAACATAATACAAAGAAACAAACACCAACTCCATTTTGGAGACTAAATAAACAATACATGCCGTAGCTATCTGACTGGCTGGATAGGCTAGTTCACAGTCTAAAACAAGGAACATATTTATCAGGGAGCAATATATATGAAAGTCTTATCTGACTGTGCTGGTCTGGCGTCTCTGGTTTCTCCAGATGCAGGCATTGCAGTCCTGCTGCTCCCAGGAAGTCTGTTGTCAGCACACAGCCCTGGTTTGTGCTCAAGACTCTCTATCCTCTGTCAGCACAGTATTGACTGTGCTAAGGAGTCTCTGTTCTCCTCTGTCAGGACAGTTGTGACTGTCCTAAGGAGTCTCTCTTGGTCTGTCCCCAGCAGGTTTTTTTTACCCTCCTCTGATTACCCAAATGGAGATGGTTAATTGACTAGCTGCAATTAACCAGCTCTCTGCTGGATTTTCAGACAACTAGAGGCAGCTTTATTTAAACAAGGATAAGTCCCTGTCACAGATCCCATAAAATATTACCAAGAGTTGAGATGTACTAATACAATTGTTAAATAGGTCCCTGTCCCAAAGAGCTTACAATCTACAGAGCACAGACCCGTGCGTGGATCAACACAGGACAGTTTGTGATCTAATTCTAGTTTTTCTTTGGATTCAGGTTGTCTGCTCGCAATTCAATATGTATACGCGACCGTCACTCGTATCGTCTCCACCGTGGACGGGTTTATCGGTACCACGAGGCTCGGCTACGTCATACGTGAACGGTTCCAGTGCCCAGAAAACATCAGCCCCCAGTACAACCCATTGCGGAACATCAAAGCCACATGCACAGTGAGTTCCAGGAGGGACAAGAACGCTAAAGGCAAAAGCAACACGGCGGCAAAGATCGGAAAACTGTGGTGGAGATGCAGGGACCAAAACAGCAGCACATCACAAATATGCCACATTGTTTAACCAGAGATGATCTGTATCACACTGGTGGCTTACCAGTGACGGTGAACATGCCGTATTAGCTTGATCTGGGGTGAAATGGGGTGCATTTGTTGGGAATTAAAAATTAGAGCTACATTGTTGGGGTTATCGCAGTTAAAATTGAAAGAAGACCCATAGACCTAATATCCATCCCAGGACTTGCAGTTTGATGCCCTTATTTAATGAGCTTTGAAGCCATTATGGCCTCATTAGTGATGTGTTAAGCACCGTTGTTAATGACGTGACAATCAGCAGCATGTTGAATAGGGGGGCTGACAGGTAGATTGGAAGACTCAGGCTGTTTGGGGAGATGTGAGTGGGTTGTAAAGTAGGTGGGTGAGTAAGTGCGTTTACAGAGTTGAAGGTGGGGAGGTGAAGCTATGCGGCGAACACTGGGGGGGGATATTATTCACTTAAATTGTAAGCTCTTCTGTAGGGACTCCTTTTCCTATTTTATGTCTGGAGTGCTTATTCCAAGTATGTGTTATAATATAATGTCAAGTGTATTACTACAAGTATGTGTTATAATATAATGTCAAGTGTATTACTGCTGTAAAGCGCTATCTACCTTGATGGCACTATATAAATAAAGATATACATACATACATTATTATTACCATTTATTTATAGCGACAATATATTAAGCCGCGCAGCACAAGCATTGTGAATACACTGAGCTTACATTTTAATATTACATTGGGTATAGGATTATGCTAGGGAGGGGGCCCAAGTCCTACTCCCCGTTATGGCCAGTACTAGCTGAGCACGTGCCCTGAAAGCCAGACAACATGACATGACACCAGGCCTTGAATAGCTAGAACATATTTATAGAAAACCCCATCAAACACAGATATCTATAAATATATATGATCCCCAAATGGATCATCCACAGACAGGTACAATACATACCACATAGTTCGCTGTGAGTTTGGGTGTTAGTGTCTCTCCCAAGCCCTATTGACCCCGGGCTAAAAGGAGCCCAAGTGTGAGTGCCTGGAGCTCTTATGAAAGTGTATGTTACTGTAACAGGCCTGTTTCTTCTCAAAGACATCGGTACCCTTTGTATATGGCGAGGATCCCCTTTGTTTTTACTCACGCCTCCCTTAGACCACCGATATAGTAGGTACGTGCGACGGAGCGCATGGCGTCGCATGCGCCCGTTGCTGGAGCGATCCGTGTCCTGTAGGATTTTTAGAAAGTGCGCGATGGGAAGACGTGGCGGAGGCTGGGCTGTGACATCATGTGAGCAGTTCGCCCTCATTGGCTGAACTGCGCACGTTACCCGGCCGTCGCTCACGTGCACTATGGCCAGCCCCATAGATCCCCTGCATTTTGTTCGCGTCGCGTGGAGTATGGACGCGACCTTAGTCTGGTAGGCAGCTGATCCGCTTTCAGCTCCTCAAGGAGCCTGTCTATCACCTTGTCACCCAACTCCTCTGATTTGTCCTCCTCACGGCCTGGTCCTAAGGTCATTCTCCATCAGCCCAAAGTCCACTCAGATCGTGGCAGATCCCTCACACAGGGACTGCTCTCTCCAGCATCTCTGTAGTCCTCCTCTCCTCGTGCTCCCCTCTCTTCCATGCATTTTCTGGATGCCCCTGACCCCCTGATCCTTTGCACTGATTGGCTGTGATGTCATGTGTCCCTCAGGGGCTTCTGGGAGTTGTAGTCCTGCTGCTACAGTTGCTCTCAGTCATTGGTACATTACCAGCAGTAGACACCAGAGAGGAGCCAGCCAGGGGGCAGCATTCATACATAGTTGTACCATATCAAGGGTGTTACACTCTCCCCCGGCTGAAAACATTGAGGTCCCCATCAATTTATCATATTTACAGTGGTACAATGCAGAATAATAATAACGTAACACAACATTTCTATCTAACACCTGAATACTATTTAGACACAAGCAAACACAGAAACAGGTGATGGTTTATACTAGCAGTTTTCACATGGTGTAATTTGTACACCACCAGGTACCACACTCCCAAAGATCACCTGGGTCACACATCATCAGGGCCACCCTTTTTGGCACACTACTTTTTGGCACACTAGCCATCGGGACTTCGGTGGATAGCTCAGGAGAATCATACGTTAATCTCAAGGGTAGTCTAGTCTCCCTTTTTGGCAGGGAAGAGTATAGGACCGGTTCTACTGACACTTCTCCCTGTTCATCATTTTCCTCTGTCTCGGAGTACTGCCCAGTATCTACTCGTTCTACTCTGTGTCCCTTTCACTATTTTCATGAGTTTGATCATACTCTACAATGTTCTATCCTGGATCTCATCCTACCTCTCCCATCGTACTTTCAGTGTCTCTTCTGCTAACACCTCCTCCTCCTCTATTGATCTCTCTGTGGGGGTACCCCAGGGCTCTGTCTTGGGACCTCTTCTCTTTTCTCTGTACACACTCTCTCTGGGTGACCTAATAACATCTTTTGGGTTTAATTATCACCTCTATGCTGACGACACACAAATGTACTTTCAACACCCGACCTTACACCTGCTGTACAAACCAAAGTTTCTGAATGTCTCTCTGCTATATCATCCTGGATGGCCCTCCGCCGCCTTAAACTCAACATGGCTAAAACAGAGCTCCTCATACTTCCTCCCAAACCTGGCCCTATTCCCTCCATCCACATTACTGTTGGAAGTACGATCATTCACCCAGTAGCCCAAGCACGCTGCTTAGGGTCACACTCGACGCATCTCACATTCTCCTCTCACATTCAGAACGTTTCTAAAACCTGTCCCTTTTTCCTCCGCAATATTACAAAGATACGCCCGTTTCTCTGATGCTCGACTGCTAAATCTCTGATTCAGGCCCTCATTCTCTCCCGTCTTGATTACTGTAACCTCCTGCTGTCCGGCCTTCCTGCCTCTCACCTGTCTCCCCTACAATCTATCCTAAACGCTGCTGCCAGAATCACTCTACTCTTTCCTAAATCTGTCTCCGCGACTCCCCTCCTGAAATCCCTCTCCTGGCTTCCGATCAAATCCCGCATCTCACACTCCATTCTCCTCCTCACTTTTAAAGCTTTACACTCTTCTGCTCCTCCTTACAGTACATCTCAGCCCTAATTTCTCGTTATGCACCATCCCGACTCTTGTGTTCCTCTCAAGGATGTCTTCTTTCTACCCCCTTTGTATCTAAAGCTCTCTCCCGCCTTAAACCTTTCTCACTTACTGCCCCGCACCTCTGGAATGCCCTTCACCTCAATACCCGACTAGCACCCTCTCTATCCACCTTTAAGACCCACCTTAAGACACACTTGCTTAAAGAAGCATATGAATAGCACTGTGGATTATACTGGACACATTATACATAAAGCTTGGCCCCCTGCAGATGCACTTACCTGAATTCCCTCCTACTGTCTCTGTACGTTCTCCCTACCTACCAATTAGACTGTAAGCTCCTCGGAGCAGGGACTAATTTTCCTTAATGTTACTTTTATGTCTGATGCACTTATTCCCATGGTCTGTTATTTATATTATTTATTTGATTACCATGTGTATTACTACTGTGAAGTGCTATGTACATTAATGGCGCTATATAAATAAAGACATACAATACATTTCACACTGCTCACTCTCTCTCTCTTCCTCTTCTGTATCTCCTCTGTCTTCATTTCATGTATTCAGTGTTCTGTAATGATCTCCCTTTTCTCTCTCCGTTCTCCCACACCTCTCTCACTCTTATGAAATTCCTGCGTATACAGCTGACCATGGAGTGTATGGCTCAATAATACTTTTGCATATAGGGGAGTGTGAATTCAAGACAGGAACAAATTTTACGGCAGCCGTCCCCACTCTTTTGGTATTTGTTTTAATGTACCCGAATCAGGAGCAGAACACAGTCCCCCGACCTCTGGGACTCCCCTGTTCCGGAGATATCTAGGGGGGTGGTGTGTGTGTGTGTGGGGGGGGGGGGGTTGCAGCTTTCTACTTGCTGATGAAACTACTTTAATCCCATATTGTGTACACTGGGCAAGTATTAATGGCTGTTGGAGAAAATAAGCTATATCCCATGAACAAAAATAAAATCCCCCCCACCCCCTACAAATAAGAGTTTAGCAGACTGGGAGAAGTAGATCACAATAAAACATCCCTCTTGCTTCTTTTCCTCTCTGATCTCTCTATTCTTCCCTTTTCTCAGTAGCTCTTCCTTCTTCCCATTCTCTGTTCCCCTGTTCCGTCGCCTCCAACTGTACGTATTTAGCAGGCACTGCACCCGTTTTATGTTCTGTACCCATTACATTCAGCTGCACCTACTGTACATTTTTCTGGTAGCGGCTCAAGTTTCAGCTAATGCAGCTGAGAGATTGATAACTTATCTGCTAACGATCAGCTGGTTAGGGTGGATTTAATACCTCTCTATTATGTGTGTATATGAGTACATACAAATAAATCTATAAATATGTATATTTTATTAGTCATATGATCTTCACATACATTAACGTGTACGTGTTATTGTGTCGCCTTCTGAGGGGTCACTTGTCTGGAAGCTCCTCTATCCCACATTAATTAAAAAGCAAATATACCTATTTTAATGTGTTGGAGGATCTGTCTCTGTCTTTTACCTTCATCACTCTTTCCTATCTTTGCACTTTCTGCCCCCTTTGTCTCACTCCACTGTCATTCTCTACCCCACCAATTCTTCTCACTCACTCTCGCCTTCCCTTTTCCCTCTTGCTAAATCTCCTTCCATCCTCCGTTCTTTGCTATCTTTTCCCCCCTCTACTTCCTTTTTCTCTTTCAGAATCTCCTGATCTAGCAGTCTTCTTTCCCCCTTCCCTTTAACTCAGCCTCTGCCTCCACCAACGCCTCCCCTCACTGCCCATCCCTTCCACTCTGTCCTCGCTACCCTCTCTTTCTCTGGCCTAAATGCACTTAGATCCGTTAGGCTACTTAAAGCAGCAAAACAAATACTGTAACACTACATGATTTTATTATTATTATTACAGGATTGAAGCAGGGGGTCTCCGGAGTTGAACCGTGTTAATTTGGAGCTCTGGGGACCTCCTGCTTCCAGAGATACTTAGGGGGTGCCGGTATCTGCAGCCAGGGAACATGTGTGCCTAACAAAATGGTGGCGTTTAAATGTCCCGCATCTTGCGGGCCAATAGGAAGCCGTGACGCCATATCTTGCGGATTTCTATTGGCCCGTGTGACCCGGACATTTAAACTCCACAGAGATACCGGCAGCCACTATGGCGGTAAGTGGTGGGATTCTGCCGGTTCGTGCGAACCTGTTACTAAAATTTCACAAGTTCGTCGAACCGGTGCTTAATTCTTTTGCGGGCGGTAGGCGGCTTCTGCCAGCATCTTTTACCTGCTTTCATCTCAATCAATATGGCCGTACGGTGTCAAATGGTGCCGCGTTGCCATGCCAACGGGAACGCCACGTAACATAACCGCATGACGTGATGTCCGCTGCTATGGCAACGAGACTGTAAATAGTGCTCACTACAAACAGGACGGGACCACGAGGCTGAGGTGGGGATGTCACCGACCTACAACTGCGTAACCGCGTCCAGATTGTAGCTGGGTCAGGGTAGGAGAGGTTAGAATGGTTGTGATACTCGTCGTGGTCTGGGGTTGGAGAAGTCGGATGGTCGTGGTACTCGCCGTGGTCTGGGGTTGGAGAAGTCGGATGGTCGTTGTGCGTAGCCGGGGTCGAGGAGTAGAGAAGGTGGGAGTCCAAATACAAGCCGAGGTGAAGGGTCAGAAAAGGCAGCGGTCCGGGAACAAGCTAAGGTCAAAGGTAGAGAAATCAAGGCAGAATGCAAGAGCAACAGCAGGGCAGCAGGATGGTTGGGGCAAGCACTTCGAAACATAAACAGAAGTTTATGCTCAGCCAATTTGCCTCAGGGCTGGCTGAGCATAAAAGGAGCTGGGAGCCAATGGGAGGTTAGTACAAGGCTGCAGGGTAATGAATGAGAACCGCACCCTCAGATGAATTCAGTCCACCGATAGGCAGGGGCGGAAAGAAGGGCGGGTGCAGAATAATTGATGATGTTAACTCCTCGCATGTCCCTGGGGATGCGGCTCCAGCGTGGATTGTGAGCAGGAGCACCCTCCGTTGTGTCACGGGATGCGTCGCGGGGGCGAAGCCTAGGTCCGCTCCTGGTAGTGGGAATGCGGAGCTAGCGAGAAGCGTCACCCGCGATGTCGCGGGGCCTAAGGCCGATCCGTGAGGTGTCCTCCCGACTGAGAGCAAGACCCCTGTGAAGAACCTTGGAGTGAGGTGTGTCACCCCTCTCGTCGCGGGGCGCGTCACGGAGGCGGGCCGAGGTCCAATCCTCACGGAGATGCTACGTGACGTCACGTCTTTACTCGGCATCGCGTTGTCCTGGCAACGGACGTCACGGGATGCGGTTACGTCATGTGGCGTTCCCATTGGCATGGCAATGCGGCACCATTTGACGCCGCGCGACCATATTGATTGAGATGAAAGCAGGGAAAAGATGCTGGTAGATGCCGCCCGCCGCCCCGACAGGTTAAGGTAAGAACCGGTTATTAACATTTTAGAATCCCACCACTGAGCAGCGGTCCCCGGAGCAGAAATTAACACTGTTCATCCCTCCTGCTTCAAAGCTGTAATTAAAAAAAATGGCGCAGTGCTACATGTTTTGCTGCTTTAACGTGACGTTAATGTAAGTTAAAGCAGCTGTTAGTGCTGATCGCCATTTTTATGCATTTTATTTTTCAATTTACTTCAAGAGATTTTCTTGCCATTTCCAAAGCTGTTTTTTATTCGTAAAAATCTGATTTTTCGTACGGGAGTTATACACGTTTGAAATATAGTGTCTGGGGTAGGTTAAAATGAAGCACTCCCAAGAACCTATGGTAACCTCCGGCTCTATAGATTACAGAGGCAATCTAAGCAGCCGATCGATTCGTTCTCCCGTGATCGATCAGCAAAGATCCTGCTTCCCAGGCTTCACTAAATGGCCGCCTTTCAGTTTCAATCATTCCTTCAGTCAGTGTAACTCAGCAGCTACAATGTATTCTTATATTACTAAGGTAACATTATCCATTGTTACAGTTTGCAGCTCAAAGTGCTGGGAATATTCGCAACAAATTACACCAAACAAAATTGTTGCAAACAACTTGCACTGCTGGGGAGGTGGCTAGGGCTGCGCTTATACAGCCGGCGACGCGACCGATGTCGTCACCCGTCGCCAATGCGATGAGTTGTATTTCAACTTTAAGCGAGGTCGCTGGCTACAAGTACAGCAACGTCATAAAAGGGGCGGGCAGAGGGACGGAGAAGCTCCTGATTGGCCAAAAGGGGAGACCGTCTCCGAAAAAAATCAAATATCAATGACTACCAGATTTCTGGTAGCGCTGTCGCTCCGTCACCGTCGCGTGCACTATAAGCTCCGACGACGGCGACAATGCATTTGTTTTGACGCAATGCGACTTCACCGTTGCGTCGCCGGCACTATAAGCGCAGCCTAAGGATTCGTCCATGCTGCTGAAGACCGCGCGGAGGCGTCCGCGCGCGGCGAGATAAAATTGCCATAAGGCATTGATCGCGCCCATAGACAGCACCGGCGACAGCAGGAGGGGGTGCGCGTTGCGCAAGGAATCAGTTGAAACTGATTTCTCAGCGCGACGGGCAGGTTATGTGAGCGCTTCGCCCAATGTGGGAAAACCAGCTCCGTGACGTCCAGACACACCCCTAGACACGCCCCCCGACGGCGCATCTACCATGTCCTGAAAACGCACCTGCTTCACGTGGGTAACGTCACGGACGCGCACACCTTCGCGCGGGCGAAGGCTGTATGGACGCAGCCTAACACAGCCACCTGCCATAGAAATCAAAGGGTGCTCAGTATATTAAAACTCATGAAAATGGCATTAAAGCAGCAATCCGAGCAATATCCTACGTGTGTGTTTTTAATAAATCAGTTCTGTACTATGAGAAAATACTTGTAGCATTTTTTTTAAACAACTATGAATTACATATTTAATGTATTAGAATGTAACAAGCATTTTGTGTTTCAATAGCAACCATTTACAAAGTCACATCCCCTTCCTCTTCTGAAACAGGCTCGGGCACACCCCTTTTTGAGCCCTGCTCCCTCGCTAGCAGTGCCCCAATTGTATCTAGTGACTGCCTGGTCACATGATCTTCCCCACAGAACTTTGCATCTTTGGTCCTCTTCTGGTACACTCACAGCCATTTAGTGAACCCCCGAGCCGAATCTTCGCCAACCAATCACAGGAGAACGGATCAATCGGCAACTTAGCTAATTACTTATCATTGTGTGGATTGTATTGATGCACATATTAAAGGGGGGGTGGGGGGAAACGTCAGTTTGGACTGTGGCTTTAAGAGTTGAATTTAAAAACAGGTAGTACGTATTATCTAAGGCTGCGTCCATAGAGGGGGGAGCCGCGCTCCTCCGTGCTGACGCTGAGGAGCGATTGTATGAACTAGCAGACGAGCCAGCGTGCGCGATCGGGAGGCAGGGAACTGACATCACTGGGCCAATAGCCCGCAAAGCGCCGTCACGTTGACGCTGCTTTGCTCTGATTGGAGGTTTTCAGCCGACAGCGCGCTCAGAAACAGGTTCTGCTGTCGGCTGAAAATCCCTGCGCCTCAGCACGCCTGCGGACCCTCACGGGAGCCCCCTCTGAAGACATCCTCATTGAGGATGACGGGGCTCTTCGCGGAGCGTCCGCACGGCTCAGCGCTGACTGTCCTTCTATGGACCCAGCCCAATGCTACAGAACTGATTTATTTTAAAAACACACATGTAGGATATTGCACCTTTAAAAATATCACGTGATATTTGTTTAAAGAACCGGATGTCCTCAGGGGGCAAGATACTAACATTATATGAGTTCAACTTATATACTGTAAGCTTCTGGTGCTGGGGACTGCTGCGTTTAGAGAATGCTGTACGAAAGACAATAACAGCGCTAAGCCACGTTTTCTTCCGCAAAGAGCATAACATTGACTATAACGGGCGTTGGTAACAATGGCACGCAAATTATATGTAAATGAGACGATATCTTACACTGCCCATCCACTAAACGTTATAATGATTGAGCCACCTGTGCTGAAGCTGGGATAGCCTTAAAACCTGACCTGTTTGGGGTCTTGAGGACTAGAGTTGACCTCACCTGATTTAAATAATACCACATCTTCCTCACAACCCCTCCTCATCTTCCTCACATCCGAACCTTATCTCTCCCTTCATCTTCCTCGCATCCCCCTCATTTCCTGTACACCCCCATTCCTCATCTTCCTCACTCCTTCACCCCCTCCTCATCTCCTTCACACCCCCTCCCCTCCCTCATCTCTCCCCCATCATCTTCCTCACACCCCTCATCTTCACAGTCCCTCATCTTCCTCATACCCCCTTATCTCTCCCTCCTCATCTTTCTCACACCCACTCCTCATTTCTTTCCCCTCATATCCCCCTCGTGTTCCTCACCCTCTTATTCCTCAAACCCCCTCCTCATCTCTCCCCCTCATCTTCCTCACACCCTCTCCTTTCTCTCCCTCATACCTCCTTCTCATCTTCCTCAGCCCCCTCATCTCTACAATCATTTCCCTCATATTCCCCCTCCTCATCTCCCTCACTCCCCCCTCCTCATCTCCCTCACTCATCTCCCCCCTCATCTCCTTCACCCCCCTCCTCCCCTCCCTCACTCCCCTGCCTCATCTCCTTCACCCCCCATCTCCCTCACTCCCCCTCCTTATCTTCACCCCCCCCTCCTCATCTTCTTCTTCACCCCCCCTCATCTCATTTCCATCACCCCCCCTCATCTCCATCACCCCCCCTCATCTCCATCACCCGCACTCATCTCCATTACCCGCACTCATCTCCATCACCCGCACTCATCTCCATCACCCGCACTCATCTGCTTCACTCCCCTTCTCCCCTCCCTCACTCCCCTCCTCCCCTCCCTCACTCCCCTCCTCATCTCCCTCACTCCCCCTCACCATCTCCCTCACTCCCCCTCACCATCTCCCTCACTCCTTCTCACCATCTCCCTCACTCCCCCTCACGATCTTCTTCACCCCCCCTCATCTCATCTCCATCACCCCCCCTCATCTCCTTCAACCACCCTCATCTCCTTCACCCCCCTCATCTCCTTCACCCCCTCTCATCTCCTTCACCCCCCCCTCATCTCCCTCACTCCCCCCTCATCTCCTTCACCCCTCCTCCTCATCTCCTTCCCCCCTCCTCCCCTCCCTCATTCCCCTCACCCCCTCCCTCACCCCCTCCTCATCTCCCTCACTCCCCCTCCTCATCTTCTTCACCCCCCTCATCTCATCTCCATCACCCCCCTCATCTCATCTCCATCACCCCCCCTCATCTCCTTCACCCCCCCTCATCTCCTTCACCCCCCTCATCGCCTTCACCCCTCACTCCCCTCATCCCTCCCTCATTCCCCTCCTCATCTCCCTCACCCCCCTGATCATCTCCCTCACCCCCCTCATCTCCCTCACTCCCCCTCACCATCTCCTTCACTCCCCCCTCATCTCCTTCACTCCCCCCTCATCTCCTTCACTCCCCCTCATCTCCTTCACCCCTCCTCATCTTCTTCACCCACCCCTCATCTCCTTCACCCCTCCTCATCTTCTTCACCCCTCTCTCCCCCATCATCTTCCTCACACCCCTCATCTTCACAGTCCCTCATCTTCCTCATACCCCCTTATCTCTCCCTCCTCATCTTTCTCACACCCACTCCTCATTTCTTTCCCCTCATATCCCCCTCGTGTTCCTCACCCTCTTATTCCTCAAACCCCCTCCTCATCTCTCCCCCTCATCTTCCTCACACCCTCTCCTTTCTCTCCCTCATATCTCCTTCTCATCTTCCTCAGCCCCCTCATCTCTACAATAATTTCCCTCATATTCCCCCTCCTCATCTCCCTCACTCCCCCCTCCTCATCTCCCTCACTCATCTCCCCCCTCATCTCCTTCACCCCCTCCTCCCCTCCCTCACTCCCCCGCCTCATCTCCTTCACCCCCCATCTCCCTCACTCCCCCTCCTCATCTTCACCCCCCCTCCTCATCTTCTTCTTCACCCCCCCTCATCTCATTTCCATCACCCCCCCTCATCTCCATCACCCCCCCTCATCTCCATCACCCCCCCTCATCTCCATCACCCGCACTCATCTCCATTACCCGCACTCATCTCCATCACCCGCACTCATCTCCATCACCCGCACTCATCTGCTTCACTCCCCTTCTCCCCTCCCTCACTCCCCTCCTCATCTCCCTCACTCCCCCTCACCATCTCCCTCACTCCCCCTCACCATCTCCCTCACTCCTTCTCACCATCTCCCTCACTCCCCCTCACGATCTTCTTCACCCCCCCTCATCTCATCTCCATCACCCCCCCTCATCTCCTTCAACCACCCTCATCTCCTTCACCCCCCTCATCTCCTTCACCCCCTCTCATCTCCTTCACCCCCCCCTCATCTCCCTCACTCCCCCCTCATCTCCTTCACCCCTCCTCCTCATCTCCTTCCCCCCTCCTCCCCTCCCTCATTCCCCTCACCCCCTCCCTCACCCCCTCCTCATCTCCCTCACTCCCCCTCCTCATCTTCTTCACCCCCCTCATCTCATCTCCATCACCCCCCTCATCTCATCTCCATCACCCCCCCTCATCTCCTTCACCCCCCCTCATCTCCTTCACCCCCCTCATCGCCTTCACCCCTCACTCCCCTCATCCCTCCCTCATTCCCCTCCTCATCTCCCTCACCCCCCTGATCATCTCCCTCACCCCCCTCATCTCCCTCACTCCCCCTCACCATCTCCTTCACTCCCCCCTCATCTCCTTCACTCCCCCCTCATCTCCTTCACTCCCCCTCATCTCCTTCACCCCTCCTCATCTTCTTCACCCACCCCTCATCTCCTTCACCCCTCCTCATCTTCTTCACCCCTCTCTCCCCCATCATCTTCCTCACACCCCTCATCTTCACAGTCCCTCATCTTCCTCATACCCCCTTATCTCTCCCTCCTCATCTTTCTCACACCCACTCCTCATTTCTTTCCCCTCATATCCCCCTCGTGTTCCTCACCCTCTTATTCCTCAAACCCCCTCCTCATCTCTCCCCCTCATCTTCCTCACACCCTCTCCTTTCTCTCCCTCATATCTCCTTCTCATCTTCCTCAGCCCCCTCATCTCTACAATCATTTCCCTCATATTCCCCCTCCTCATCTCCCTCACTCCCCCCTCCTCATCTCCCTCACTCATCTCCCCCCTCATCTCCTTCACCCCCTCCTCCCCTCCCTCACTCCCCCGCCTCATCTCCTTCACCCCCCATCTCCCTCACTCCCCCTCCTCATCTTCACCCCCCCCTCCTCATCTTCTTCACCCCCCCTCATCTCATTTCCATCACCCCCCCTCATCTCCATCACCCCCCCTCATCTCCATCACCCCCCCTCATCTCCATCACCCCCCCTCATCTCCATCACCCGCACTCATCTCCATTACCCGCACTCATCTCCATCACCCGCACTCATCTCCTTCACTCCCCTTCTCCCCTCCCTCACTCCCCTCCTCATCTCCCTCACTCCCCCTGACCATCTCCCTCACTCCCCCTCACCATCTCCCTCACTCCCCCTCACCATCTCCCTCACTCCCCCTCACCATCTCCCTCACTCCCCCTCACGATCTTCTTCACCCCCCTCATCTCATCTCCATCACCCCCCCTCATCTCCTTCAACCACCCTCATCTCCTTCACCCCCCTCATCTCCTTCACCCCCCTCATCTCCTTCACCCACCCTCATCTCCTTCACCCCCCCCTCATCTCCTTCACCCCCCCCCATCTCCCTCACTCCCCCCTCATCTCCTTCACCCCTCCTCCTCATCCTCACTCCCCCTCACCATCTCCCTCACTCCCCCTCCTCATCTTCTTCACCCCCCTCATCTCATCTCCATCACCCCCCTCATCTCATCTCCACCACCCCCCTCATCTCCTTCACCCCCCTCATCTCCCTTCACCCCCCTCATCTCTTCACCCCTCACTCCCCTCATCCCTCCCTCATTCCCCTCCTCATCTCCCTCACCCCCCTCATCATCTCCCTCACCCCCCTCATCATCTCCTCACCCCCCTCATCTCCCTCACTTTCCCTCACCATCTCCTTCACTCCCCCCTCATCTCCTTCACTCCCCCCTCATCTCCTTCACTCCCCCCTCATCTCCTTCACCCCTCCTCATCTTCTTCACCCACCCCTCATCTCCTTCACCCCTCCTCATCTTCTTCACCCCTCCTCATCTTCTTCACCCCCCATCTCCTTCACCCCTCATCTTCTTCACCCCCCATCTCCTTCACCCCCCCATCTCCTTCACCCCCACCCATCTCCTTCACCCCCCCTCCACCACCCCCCTCCTTCACCCCCCTCCTCCACCCCCCCTCCTCATCTTCTTCCCCCCTCCATCACCCCCCCTCCACTCCCTCAGCCTCCCTCCTCCTATCCCTCAGCCCCCCTCCCTCTATCCCTCAGCCCCCCCTCCCTCTATCCCTCAGCCCCCCCTCCCTCTATCCCTCAGCCCCCCCTCCCTCTATCCCTCAGCCCCCCATACCCCCTCCTCTCCCCTCCCTCAGCCCCCCCTTCCCCCAGCCCCCCTCCTCCTATCCCTCAGCCCCCCCTCTCCTCCTATCCCTCAGCGCCCCTCTCCTTCTATCCCTCCCCATCTCTCCTTCTATCCCTTCCCCCTCTCCTTCTATCCCTTCCCCCCTCTCCTTCTATCCCTTCACCCCCTCTCCTTCAATCCCTCCCCCCTCTCCTTCTATCCCTCCCCCCTCTCCTTCTATCCCTCCCCCTCTCCTTCTATCCCTCCCCCCTCTCCTTCTATCCCTCCCCCCTCTCCTATCCCTTCACCCCCTCTCCTATCCCTTCACCCCCTCTCCTATCCCTTCACCCCCTCTCCCCTCTCCTATCCCTCCCCCTCTCCTATCCCTTCCCCCCTCTCCTTCTATCCCTCCCCCCTCTCCTTCTATCCCTCTCCCTCTCCTATCCCTCCCCCTCTCCTATCCCTCCCCCTCTCCTATCCCTCCCCCCTCTCCTTCTATCCCTCCCCCTCTCCTTCAATCCCCCCGCCTCTCCTTCAATCCCTTCACCCCCTCTCCTTCAATCCCTTCACCCCCTCTCCTTCTATCCCCCCTCTCCTTCTATCCCCCTATCCCCCCTCTCCTCCTTCTATCCCCCGCCTCTCTCCTTCTATCCCTTCACCCCCTCTCCTTCAACCCCCCCTGCCTCTCCTTCAATCCCCCCGCCTCTCCTTCAATCCCTTCACCCCCTCTCCTTCAATCCCCCCTCTCCTTCTATCCCCCTCTCCTCCTTCTATCCCCCCCTCTCCTTCAACCCCCCTCTCCTTCTATTCTCCTCCTATCCCCCCCTCTCCTCCTATCATCCTTCTGTCCCCCTCTCCTTCTCTACCCCCCTCTCTCCTATAACCCCCCCCTCTATCCCTCAGCCCCCCTCCCCCTCTATCCCTCAGCCCCCCTCTATCCCTCAGACCCCTCCCCCCTCTATCCCTCCGACCCCCCCCTCCCCCCTCTATCCCTCAGCCCCCCCTCCCCCTCTATCTCTCAGCCCCCCTCCCCCTCTATCCCTCAGCCCCCCTCTATCCCTCAGCCCCCCCTCCCCCCGCTATCCCTCAGCCCCCCCTCCCCCCGCTATCCCTCAGCCCCCCTCCCCCCGCTATCCCTCAGCCCCCCTCCCCCCGCTATCCCTCAGCCCCCCTCCCCCCCCTCTATCCCTCAGCCCCCCTCCCCCCTCAGCCCCCCTCTATCCCTCAGCCCCCCTCCCCCCTCTATCCCTCAGCCCCCCTCCCCCCTCAGCCCCCCTCCCCCCCTCTATCCCTCCTCCCCCCCTCTATCCCTCAGCCCCCCTCCCCCCCTCTATCCCTCAGCCCCCTCCCCCTCTATCCCTCAGCCCCCCTCCCCCCTCTATCCCTCAGCCCCCCTCCCGCCTCTATCCCTCAGCCCCCCTCCCGCCTCTATCCCTCAGCCCCCCTCCCGCCTCTATCCCTCAGCCCCCCTCCCCCCTCTTATCCCTCAGCCCCCCTCCCCCCTCTATCCCTCAGCCCCCCTCCCCCCTCTATCCCTCAGCCCCCCTCCCCCCTCTATCCCTCAGCCCCCCTCCCCCCTCTATCCCTCAGCCCCCCTCCATCCCTCAGCCCCCCTCCATCCCTCAGCCCCCCTCCATCCCTCAGCCCCCCTCCCCCCTCTATCCCTCAGCCCCCCTCCATCCCTCAGCCCCCCCTCCCCCTCTATCCCTCAGCCCCCCTCCCCCTCTATCCCTCAGCCCCCCTCCATCCCTCAGCCCCCCTCCATCCCTCAGCCCCCCTCCCCCCTCTATCCCTCAGCCCCCCTCCCCCCTCTATCCCTCAGCCCCCCTCCCCCCTCCCCCCTCTATCCCTCAGCCCCCCTCCCCCCTCTATCCCTCAGCCCCCCTCCCCCCTCTATCGATCATCCCCCCTCTATCGATCATCCCCCCTCTATCCCCCAGCCCTCCTCTATCCCCTCTATCCTTCAGCCCCCCTCTATCCCCTCATCTTCCTCACCCCCCGTCTCTTCCCCCCCCCCATACGTGACTATGCGTCGTGATCACACGCCGTGCATCGGCGACGGATTTCCCGTCGTGCCTCTCGGCTCCCCGGTCGCTCTTGTCGAGCCTCCAGCGGGAGAGACGCGTCCCGGAGCCTCCAGTCCTCCCTCCCTGTGTCCAGGTCCCGCCGCCCCTGTGTACCCGTCCTGGAGCCTCCCCGGGAACATGCCGCGCCGCCCTCCGCAGCCCCGGGACGCGCAGTGACTTGCAGCCGACGCTCCCCGGGCAGAGGCAATGACAGCGGCTCCGGCAACCCCGCAGCAGATCAGGGAGCGGCTGCTAAAGGCCACTGATCCGCAGATCAATGTGAGTGACACCGGGGGGAGAGGGTCCGGGAGGGAGCAACTAGGGGACCGAGGGGCCCGGGAGAAGGACCGAGGGGTAATGTGAGTGACACCGGGGGGGAAAGGAACTGTGCGGAAAATGGGGACGAATGAGATGGTGGTGAGGATAGTGAGAGAGGGGGGGGCTTGAGGATAGTGAGAGAGAGAGGGGGACTTGAGGAAGGTGAGAGAGGGGGGGCTTGAGGAAGGTGAGAGAGGGGGGGGGCTTGAGGAAGGT